>NC_081564.1:62499195-62533408 GCF_022355385.1 Mustela nigripes
GGAATGTGCTTTGGTGAGTGCTGTGAAGTGTGTAAACCTGGTGATTCACAGACCTGTACCCCTGGGGATAAAAATATATGTTTATAAAAAATAAAAAATAAAAAAAATTAAAAAAAAAAAACAAAAAAAAAAAAACCAAGAAACAGTTTTTATAAAAACCTGGCTTTTGGTTTGGGGTTGCCACAGGTTTTAGAAAGTAAGAATCCATAAGGAAAGAACAGATTTTCCAAATTTCTGCAACTACTAATTAGCTTGTCATGACCTAAGCTGATGGTCTAGATCACAGAGTTCAGTTCTGTTCCAGGAGAACTCAGGATATAAATTACAGTCATGGACATATTACCTCTCATAGGTTCACTGACTGTGGGGAGAAGGAGATAGACTAAAAGTTTAAAAATGAATGTTCTAGGGGTGGCCTGTGTGGTTCAGTCAGTTAAAGATCTGATTCTTGATTTCAGTTTAGGTCATGATCTCATGGTTGTGAGATTCAGCCATGTGTTGGGCTCTGCACTGAACCTGGATCCAGCCTGCTTGGGATTCTCTCTTACCTCTCCCTCTGTCCCTGTCCCACCCTACCTCCCCAGTCTCTCTCTTAAAAAAAAAAAAATAATAAATAAATAAACAAACAAAAACAAGGGTTCTAGTCATTTCCCATCCCCACTTCAGGACCAGATATGTGAATTTTGAAATACCTAAAGAGGTATGAAGGAATCTCAGAATATTAGTGTAGGTACAGCAGTCCCCCCTTGTGGTTTCTTTTCTGTAGTTCCAGTTACCCCTGGGTCAACCATGGTCTGAAAGCAGATGATCCTTCTTCTGATTTATAGTCAGAAGGTCAACAGCAGCCTAATGCTACCTCACAGTGCCTGGGTCATTCACCTCACTTCATCTCATCATGTAGGCATTATATAATCTTACATCATCGCATGAAGAAAGATGAGTACAGTACAATAAGGTATTTTGAGAGGGGGCGAACACATTCACGTAAATTTTATTACAGTGTATTGTTCTATTTTATTATTAATTATTATTGTTATACATAGGATTTCAGGCATCCACTGGGAGGGGGTCTTGGAACGTAAGGAAGACTGCTATAGTATACTTACCAAGGATTATATAGGAAAGCTAAACACAAACTAAGATTTTGGCTTTGATTTGCATCTAACATAGCTCAGAGTGTGAGGTAGTAGCATGAGGCATTTAGTATTGAGGCTGAAAACACACCATCATCCTTGGCTTTACCTGGTGTTTAAGGGAGCAATAAAATTAACATCTCCCTTTGAAGATATATAGAAAAGATGGAAATACATGGGGTAGATTAGCATGCACCTAACATGAGAACAAAGAGGTTGCAAAGGCAGATGCACTTATAACTGAAGCATTGATGGGACCACAGTCATTAGTGATAAGACTAGCAGATTGCCCCAACAGCAAAAAGAGCAAATTACATTTCATGGGACCCCCTTTTAGGAAACCAGTCATTGCAGAGCATGGACTGGTGAAAGTCAGAAGATTTTTCAAGGATATAATGCCCTTTATCCTCCTATTTCTCTATATATCCAGCACCATCTTGGACAAGAACATGAATGGGAGTGGAAAATGGAGCATTCATGCCCCACAGACAAATAAGATAGTAATATCTGTCAAGTTGAACGTAAATTATTGTTTTTTATATAGTGGGCCTTGTGAATGATATAATATTGAGTATGGGAAATAATGAAACTTACTTCCATTTGCATATTGTAGTGTGAATAAATTAAATCTGCTATATGCATGCAGTTTTCAAAATTGAAGACATATTGTATGTTCTTCATTATATATTAGTTTTTCACTTATCATTATATTATGATCATTTCTACCTTGTAATTATATATGTCATCAAGATAGCATTTTCAATAACTGCATTATATGCAATCATATAGCTGTATTTTGATGTATTAATTGACTGTCCTGTTTCCTAGGTTATATGTACCATTTGTCTGAATAACTCTCCCTATAAATCCTCTGTTTATAAATATTTTCCCAGTTATTGATTCTTTTATTAAGGATAGAGCCCAAAGGGTGATCTCTAAAAGTGGCTCTTCCTAAGCAGTCTTGTGGAGGAACAAGAAACCTCATATCAACAGAGGCAGCTAGGTCCCTAGTTCTAGTTGGAAAAAAAAAAAAAAAGAAGAAGAAGGATAGTCTTCTAGAATGGGTCTCTGAAGGACTCCTTGGTCAAATAGTATGAACATCTTACATGACTACTGAAACACATTGCTAAATTGCTTCCTTGAAAGCAATTTATGTTTTGTTTACATTTTATACCCCTAGTAATAGAATATGAAGTTGATCACTACACCATATACTTACCAAAATGAAGAGTCTATATGTGTATCTTTTTCTCCTGTACTTGCCTCATAGTAGGGTCTAATGAATATTGGTTGGTTAAAAAAGCGAGGTCACGGGCAGCTATGTAGCTCGGTTGATTAAGCATCTGCCTTCAGCTCAGGTCATGATCTCAGTGTCTGGGGATTGAGCCCCATGCCCTGTTCCTTGCTCAATAGGGTGTCTGCTTCTCTCTCTTTCCCTCTGCCCCTCCCCACCCCTCAAGCTCACTCTCTGTCTTAAATAAATAAATAAATAAATAAATAAAATCTTTTAAAAATAAATTAATTTAAAAAGCATGCTCATTTTACTTTAATCTACATGCCTTTAATACCAACAAAATTCCTTATTTTGTTCTTTAATGCTGATTTTTTTCTTTTTATTTTTTTTATTATTTATTGTTCTGAAACTTTATTTTTCTTCATACCTTCAGCTGAGTCCCCTCTTTCTCATACTCATTCCTATTTTTGAGTAGTTGCTCAGATAAAACTTCTTATCACCTCTTTTCTATAAGTTTAAAATCCTCCTGAAGTGAATTTTAATTCTTATATTCATATTCATATTATTATTTATTTTGTGTTTTTATTAGATAAAGAGGCAGTGTGGTACACTGACTTTGGATTCAGAAAACCTGGGCTGAATCGTGGTTCTGGTATATTCCCAATTATATGCCTTTGGGCAAAACTCCTCCTTTTTGTAAGTTAGCTCATGTTTTATTAACTCATCTATAATACACATATTGATAATTACCTTAATGTGTGCATGTATACAATTTAGTAAATATCTCTTATGTGTGTATTATGGGCCAGGCATGCGTTAGGTACATTTAAAGGCATGCTTTAGATGATGCTTAGTAATTGTCAAATGGACAAACCAAAATGGAAGCACTAGAATAACCTCTGAGAAACCATATATTTTACATACAATGTACACTTATATTCCATGATTGCACTTCAGAACACCATTAACAAGATAGTCATTTTTCTTGCTTTCTCATTGGCAAAGATAATGCTTTGCTGAAGCAGCCATACTCTCTCTCACTATGAGATTTCTCAGTTTGTGGGATAGTTGGCTTATGAGTCCACTGTCAAGGAAGAAGCAGAATTAATTGACCCAGAAAGAGACCCAACCTCTGACCTTGACTTCATTAAGTTTGTGTGCTGACCACTCAGGCTGGCCAGTAACAGAAATTTTGCCCATTCAGCTGATGTGCCCCTAGGATGTCTATTTCCAAGCATATTTGAACCCTGATAACTATTTCCCAGAATCTCCCCACCCCTGAAGAGAACAATTTGGAAGTCACAGTCAAACTTAATGCATTTCTATTTAGGGATTTAATGTCTGGCAAAAAATAATATCTTTATCATTTATTTAATACATAAATGGTTCTTATTCTTGTCTGATTTCCCAAAGCTTAGCAAAGTAAAGGCCATCCATTAATCACTTTGTCCTTCAGTGAAGTGCAGCCATCTAGACTATGAGGACTATAGCTTCATCAGCAAGGCATGTGGGCTGACTCAATAAAAACTTGGAACTGGTCCTGTAAAGGGCACTATAATTGGTGTTTCTTGCAGATACAGATGATGGGATGGAAGCAACAAGAGACAACTTTCCCCTTAGATGTAGCAACATTATTAGGTATGGAAGGGGACCTACAGGTTTATAGTAGAAGTGGCAGGTCCCAGCATGAGAACCCCTGGGGGCTCTTCTCTTTAAGCTGACATATCTAAGGTTCTAATAAGTGGTATCTGTATTACTTCAATCTTAGTTTACCTAAAATAGAAATTATTATCCTCCCCCAGCCCAAATTTTGTTGCTTTTAGTTGCCATCAACTATATTATGCTCCAGGCTTCAAGCTGTGAAGGCTGGGTGGTCTCTGATGTACCTTTCCCTGTTATCTCTGATATTCACTGGTCAGCATATGACTTAAGCCTGTCAGTTTCTCTGCATCCCCTTGTTGTCTCTATCACTAATGTCTGTTCACCTTGAGATGAGATTACTTCCAGCAGACTTGTTAACTGGCCCCTTCAGGCCACAATCATCCTACATATTATCCCTTTTATAAAAAAATATCCTCAAATGCCCTTGCCCTTTCTCTATACGTTCACTTGAGAGATAAGACTTTTCTAACACCCACAACTTTATTTTTCTTTGGCTCTCAAAGGCAAACACAGTATAGTATCAACTCTTCTGTCTTATCTCTAGCTCTTTCTCAAAATCTTTCTTCTCCTATAGTTAGCTGTGTTCCTTCTCTGCCAGCCCTTCACCAAGGAGTCATTTTACTTGCTCTTCCCACTGGAAGTTCAAATCTTGTTTCCTTCAAATTCCTGTTCTCATATTGAAAAGACCCATATTAGCTGAGTAAATAGCCCTACCTGGTCTTGTGGGGCTTTCATTTTGATAACTAAAGAAACTGTTGCTACAGGTACACTGCCCAAATCACAGTTTCCCATGCTGCTATGTTCCTTTCTCTGGCTGCTGGAGGCAGTGACAGCTGACAGTTCTCAGCTCAGTCTCTCTCTATGACTGTCCTTGGTTGAGTAGAGTGACTTTATCCAAAGTCATGGGGGGAAGCTCACTTACAGTGGCTGGTTGATATAGAGGAAAGACCCTTGCTGTTAAAAAGTAAGCTAATAGTTTGGACTTCAGGAAGGCCAACTTACCTTCATTTTCAAGTCACACTGACCATCACTCCTACTTCATTCCTAGTGAGACCTTGAAGGCCTGGACACTCTCTGCCATGTCAGGCCCATGGGTTATTATATAATATATATATATATATATATATATATTATATATACTTGGGCATGAGGTTATTCATATGGAGGACTGGCATCCACAAGACTGCCTCCATAATATTCCATGTTGCCATTCCCCTCTGAGATCTCCACATCAAAGTGCTGCTATTTCCTCTAGAACCTCAAAGTAAACCTTTTGGATCATGAAGAACTTGTCCTTCTCATACATAACCACAAGATAAGAAAGAAACTTGTAGAAAGATAAGCCATAATGAGGTGTATTCTTGATTTTTTTTTTTACCATTATGATCCTTGAAAATGGAGAATAAAGTAAAAAGAAATAAATTGTGATATAAGCAATAAAGGTAATTTAATGTAGTATTTTAGTCATTATTAAACATTGTTGTACATAACTTCCCAATTTGGAGATACCAAAACCACTAATAATGACTTAAAATGAATTCTTCCAAACAGGAAGGAAGAACAATGAACAAAATTTAAGCTTTTGAGATCAAATTACCAAGAAATTTCATATCCACAGAACCAAATTTTGTAGTTTTGGATGGCCACCTTATAAATAGGAAGACCATATGTCCTGGGTTTCTAGGAATAGTTTGTGTTTATACCTGCTATTCCAGAGTAACTATTAATAGCATCTTCATTTTCGAATACTGAGTTGAAATCCACATAACATAAAATTAACCATTTTAAAATGTACAGTTCAGTTGTTTGTAGTACATTCACAGTGTTGTGAAACCATCACCTCTCTCTAATTCCAAACATTTTCATTGCCCCCAAAGGAAATCCCATACCCATTAAACAGTCAATCCTCATTCCTCCCACTCCCAACCTCTGGAAACACTAATCTTGCTTCTGTCTATATGAATTTACCTATTCTCAATGTTTCATATAAGTGAAATCATACAGTATGTGGTCTTTAGTGTCCTGTTTGTTTCACTTACTACACTGTTTTTGAGGTTCATCCACACTCAGCATGTATCAGTACATAGTTTCTTTTTATAGCTAAATAATATCCATTGTATGGATAGATCCCATTTTATTTATGCCTTCATCCATTGGTGGGAATTTGGATTGTTTTCAACTTTTGGCTATTGTGATTAGTGCTGCTATGAACATTATTGCACATGTATTTGTTTGATTTATTAATTTTCCTGCAAAGTGTATGATGTTATTTGTCACAGGAATGCTTAAGTAACATTTCATCATTAATGTGAATGATTAATTTTGTCATTTGTCAAAGGGAAAATATAATGCTAAGATTGGTCCGTGAGTTTATTCACCTTCTCAAAAGAATGGAACAATAGTTTACACTTAAGAATCTTAGATGGCTATGAGGAAAAAATTGTACTTTAAACATTCTGCTGCATGTGAACTATTTCCTTTCAGATTTCACATATACTCTGTTCTAGCCTGTCTTAAGATCATTAAGCTCGTTTGAAGCTTTCCAAATGTCACTTGCATGTGGATGGTATAATGTTCAAATTTAAGAGAGTGATCCTCTCTTTTTCATGGAAAACTGTCTATACTTAAAGGAAATAGAACCTACATGTTGCTTTCTTATGTCTAGTTGGTCCATCACGTCATTTTCTGTGATGCTTTTGATGTTCAAGAAGTTTCAAAAGATTTCTTGATCTAGAAGGAAGCTTTTGCCAACTGCAGAGAAGCATTGCAGATTTAATTTGGTTGGAAAGAGCATCAACATTAGCCTCCTTCTATTGAGATTCCCTCTGATTAAATAGGCTTGTGTAAGCCCTAAGGACCTTTGACTCTTTATGGATTTTGTTATTATGGTGCATTCTTAATCTTAGACTACATCAACTGTGTAAAGAATTAAGGCATTCCCTCAAACTCAGAGCAAAATTGATTGGTGTTTAAACAAGAAGGGAATATAGAAAGATTTTGGGTCTCAGTGATTCTGGCTGAGAATTAGAAGGAATTTGATAGTTGTTTTATCTTCAATCTCCTTTGCTCATGTTGATATAACATTAGGATTATCAAAAGTACATTATGATTAATAAAATTGTATGAAAGGCAGTTTAAACACTTAAAGCTCTCTGCAGTCATCTAGGGGTGAGGTAGGTAGAATACTTTTCTCACATCTTTTTTCTGTTCCCCCAAGAGGAATTTTAAGAAGGTTCCTTACACATAGCAAATGCTCAATAACTACATTTTGAATTGAATTAATATTCTTTAAAATCTTTCATCTCCCTCCATTTAGGAGTGCTTTAAGTCTTCTAAAATAAAACCAAAGTACAAATTTGGGTTTATTATGGGAAAAATTCTATTAGTAGAATAGATTAAAAATTTTGAAAATCTTGTCAGTCTTAGCCATTAGAAATTTTCTACTCTCTGTCTATGGGAAGAGAGAGAGACAGGAGGGGATAAATTTGGAAGGTAATCATTTTGGGGTTCTAATTTCTCTTCTTTCATTTGTAAGTTATTTGGGAAGACATTTCTATTTGTGTATCTCCATTTCATCTTCTACCAGATGGAGGCAGTGATAGCTAATCCATAGGGCTATTGAGAGGCTTAAATATTATATCTATAAAATTATGAGGCACACTGTGTAGCATAAGTTGAGTCTTAATAAATATTGTGTTCTTCCTCTTTTATGACCACTTGGGGATGAGAATTGTGGAATAGAAAATATTTTATCTTCTGTTTTGTTTTGTTTTTAACAAAAACAAAACCCAAGGGAAAAATGTAAATATAAATGTTTTCAAACTATGAGAAGACATTTAAAGAGTGTTAAATTCTACTCACAGAGACTAATCTCATGTATAAATGCCCAAAGTTCTAGCTTTTGAATCTGTTTCAGTTCCATCTCTTATTGTGAAGTGAAGTTGGAGTAATTTAAATCTTTTTTTTTATAATGTCTGCCATGTGACATAACCAGTGTAAGCAAGTAAACTTGAACAGTTTACTGATTTATATATTAGCATAGATAAAATTCTTCCTTGTCTTTCCAGAATGTCAGTGTAGAGAGGGAAGCAAGAGAAACCATTCTGAATTTGTATTACTTTTATTTATTCTGTCATTTTAAGTAAAAAATATATAGCAATCTCCACAAGATGCTCACTTTTTATAAGTAAGGTAACCATAATCAAAGCTGTGATAGTATAAACTACTTGATTAATGTTTTATACACATATAATTGATTTTATATATACATCAAGAATAGATCTCTTTTAAAGTTGTCTGTTCATCATCTAAGCTCATAGAACATTATATAAAAATCAGAAAATGAATTTTTTGATGTCTAAGGAGAATATATCTGTAATGGGAACCAGAATGCTCAGGTGGGCCATCACTGTCTCCTCTCCATGAATATATGTTACAGGATAGGCCAAATTGTTATTAGGAGGTTGTTTGGAGGACTGGAATCAGAACATTTTAGATATTTCAAGACTGATCTTCTCTGGCCACAGGGATAAGAGTTCCCAAGTCTGGGAGGCAGGGTGTCTCTCCCTGAACAAATCTTGCGTGGCTTTTGATCAGTTGGTTTCTTTTAACTTCTGTTCCCCATTTTCTTCTATACTGGATATAATGTAGTAGATTAGGTTACTAGATATCTACTTAATAAATCACATTTTGCTCCTACTTTCTCTAAATTAGAGTTGTGTGTTTATCCAAATGATTTAGTCACAAATTATAGTCCCTAGAGATAGATAATAAAATATAATGTGCATAGATTGTATCTCTTCAGTTTTCTGAGAACAAATTTATTTTCAGTGCTGAAGAGTGGGGAGTAATACCCTTACCTCAGATATTGTCCCTAAACACAACTAAAACAGCTTGGTTGAAGTGTATACACATAAAAGATTCAAGGTTTTATAACTTGATATTCTGTCCTATAAATTTTAAAACCACTTGTTATGTAAATTTTAGATGGTAAGTGCTCCATAGAGCAAATTGTGTATCTAAGAATAAATATATAGGAGAGAAGTATTAATATCTCTTATAAAATCTGCTAAAAGATTTACTTTCCATTTATATGAGGCTGTTTTTGGAATTGGGTCTTCCAGGTTAAATTCTAAATACACAAATGCAGATTAATGCCCCTCAGTCTTTAAAATGCTCTACCACTTTGAGCACTTAATTAATTATGCAGATATTTTTGAGGGACAGCTATGCAAATCTCACTATTAGCTAGCCTTAAAAAATTAATTTCCGTCACTACCAAGCTTCTAATTTATCAACTCTAATTAAATCTTAGTTTCTCCTCACCTTGGTTGCTAAAATATAGAGCTCTAATCATTGAATCTTTACTTTTTCTGACTCTTTCTAGATTCTTTTGACCCCTAGTTTCTCTTTCCTCTTTACCTCTCTTCCCTTCCCTAATAAAATATTGGTTAAGATTAAGCAGCAGACTAAAGGAATGTAATGAATAACTTAAGTTCAGATACAAAGTTACAAATATGGATAATGGCAGAAAGAGATGAGTAGCCAACAGTATGAAGATATTGCTGCCATCACTGTAGCTTCTCTGCTGGGCACATCTGCACCCACCCTTTCTGCCTTGCTACCTGCTACTTTCCTCTCCTGCTCCTAAGGCTGATCTCTTCACTTTCTCAAGAGATCCCATCTTTTCTCCTAGTTTGTCCATTGTCCAAATTTCCAGTCTCTTTTCTTCACTATCCGTGTTCCCTCTATAGTGGGTTTATTCCATTTTTTTAAAATGGTCTCCTGCCCTTAAAGTTCCTCCAGCAATTGTTCCAGGATTTGTCATGAATCCTCTTTTCTCACACTGCATGCCGGAAATTGTTAGCTTTGTCCTAAAGATATATACAAATCCCACTACTTATCACTTATTTCACCCCATCACCTTAAAAGCAGCTGTCCTATCAAGCAAAAATCAGAATTCATCTGGATTATTAGAATAGCCTCCCACCAAATTTCCTGCTTCCTTATGACCTATTACCAACAGAGTAACAAATATAGTCTTTTCAAAACTCAAGTCAAATCATAGTCATGCTCTGAAGAAAACCCTTCTATGCTTTCTACCACATGCCCAAATCATTACTGTGGCCAGTATGACTCTGCCTAATCCAATGCCTCTGGTACTCTCTCTCTGTTCTATTTCTTTCCAGTTTGTTCCACCAACCTCATCTCACTCTTTCTGCTATTCTTTAAATATTTCACACACATTTCACTAGTGTGTTGGTACTTGTTTTCCCTCATATGTTTCCTGGCTCCCTCCCTCACTTCAATAAGGCCTTCGTGCCAAGAACACCTTTTCAGTGTGATCTGTTGCAAAACACCCCAACTAAAATTGCAAACTCTCAGACAAACTTGTCATCTGCACTTCTTGGTTTTTCTCAGTTGCACCTGTTATTATCTGCATAACCATTTGACATGCTATAAATATACATATGAAACCTAAATTTTTCCTTTCTTTCCTCCTGCTAGGGTTTAAAATCTATGAAAATGAGTGCTTTCATTTGTTGACATTTTTTGTCTTGTTTTGTTTCATAGTTGTGTTTACTTCTGTAACCATTGTCCTTAAGAGAGTTCCTAGTACTTAGTAGGTGCTAATTATTTGTTGGATAAAACAATGAAATGTTCAAAAATTATTTAGAAAGGAGAGATCCTCAAAAGAAAGACTCATAATGGTTATATATTTTTTTAAAAAGCTGATATTGTTTAAACTGAGCTGATAAAGTTTAATACATCAAGCCAGGTAACTGAGAGATATGCATCATCTACTCTCTTTAGTCAGAAACAACTTCTACTTATAT
Source organism: Mustela nigripes (assembly GCF_022355385.1). NCBI lineage: Eukaryota > Metazoa > Chordata > Mammalia > Carnivora > Mustelidae > Mustela > Mustela nigripes. Next base: position 62,510,061 of record NC_081564.1, read on the forward strand.
TGTTCATGTTAAGTCATTTTTATACAGGTTAATTTTATCTCAAGGTTTACCTTGTCAGCCTGTGGGACCATTTGTAGAAGGAACTCTTCTCTTTTCTTAGTGCTAATAGAATGCTGTAGGCATGGTAGATTCTCATTATGTGGTGATTAATAGAGAATTTGGTTAATATTAAAATGCATAATATTTTTCCCCATCCTTGACAAACCATATCACCTGACTGCCTTAACAGTATATGCTTTGTGAAATCTTTGGTAATTTGAGGGAATAACATTCATTGAAAGAGACACACCTGCGGCACCTGGGTGGTTCAGTCAGTTAAACCTCTGCCTTTGGCTCAGGTCATGATCCTAGTCCTGGGATGGAGCTGGATGCATCAGGTTCCCTGCTTGGTGGGGAGCCTGCATCTCCCTCTCCTTTTGCCCCTCCCCCACTCATGCTCTCTCTCAAATAAATAAATAAAATTTTAAAAAAAAGAGACTCACACTTTATGGCAAATAGGAGTTAGTAACTACAAGAATGACAGACATGATGATTTGAAATACAGTCTGGCTTTATCACTGCTTATCTCTGTACTCCATTAAGGTTTAAGTTTGGCTGAAATTCTGGTGTGGTATTTGTTAAGTGTGTCCAGTTTTCATTATCCTTAATTCTTTTTGGTAGTTTCTCCTTTGCCTGCAGAACCTTCCCCTGCATGTAAAAAAGAAACTGGTACCCTAAGGATCATGTGAAGTACATCAATTTGTAGCGAAAACTAAAAGGGGGGAAAAATCCAATTTCAAAGGTAAGCTTGTGCCAAACACAAATGGACAAATGGAAGCTTGCAACTAAATAACAGAATGTAGAGGAGAATGATTTATTTCCAATTCTGAGAAAAATACACAAAGGAAATTGTTTATCTTTGTGGAATGTAATTCACAGAGTCACATTAATTTTCCAATACTTGCCAGTCCCATCACTGAATCTTCATTTGCCATAAAGTGTATGAAAATAGCATAATCTGATTGTTTTTTGTGTTTAGTCTTATGAATAGAAACTGTGCATTTACATATAATAAAAGGTTGATACAACTAATTTGTCAATGAAAAAAACAAAAATCTTTATGTTAGGTTTTTATGTTTTTGCCTGCTTCTTAAAGATTATTAAAATAATGACTAAGAGTCTAAAGCAAAATTATTGTTTGGAAATAAAATAAAATTGTCTCATAAATGTTATATAATATTAAGCAGATGATTGTTGCTGTTTTGTTTTACTGGGTGTATGCTTGCATTTAATATCTTGCTACAGATAAAGAATTCACAAGAAAAGGATCTAAAGGTAAATGATCTAATTGTGAAAGCAGAGTTAATTTTACAATACGGCTAAAACAAAATTTGATGGTGATCAAAAATATGAAAATGGAAACATGGTGAAGCTAATAAAAGGTAGCATGCATAGTTGTGTAGGTAATTTTCTTGGGTGGCATTAAAATGAAATGCAAAGCAAATGAAATAAAAAATCTATTCATGTGCCTTATGGAATCATAAATTGCAATGACATTACAATGAAAACAACATGATTTGCCCAGTCAAAGTCAATTATGTTAAGAGAAAGAGAGCGAGAGAGAAAACTATGGACATCATAAACACTGTCAGTCCAAATCTTCATCTCTTTGGCATTTAAGCCAAGTTAATCTACTGCTTTACATAATTCTTCATAAATGTTCTGGGCTCAGGACATAAGACTGTGAGTTCAAAACTATAAAAATATTTGTGCTCAGAGACCCTTTTAAGGGTTATCTGTGTGGGTTTTTTTTTTTTTTTTTTGTATTTTTATCTGTCGGTTAGTTTTTATTACCATGCACAGCTTTAATATAGACACACTATTGTATCTGACAATTATTAAGTTATTTTCTCCCATTTGGTCTCAAACATCCTGCTAGTAAATATGATTTATTCCTCCCCCTAAATTTATTACCTAATAAATGTGCTAAAACTCACACCAAGTAGAAATAATAATCATGATGTCAAATGCATTGAGCTAGAAATTATGAGACATGTGTTCCAGCTATAGTTTGACAATGATGAGCTGTGTGACCTTGTTCAAGTAACTTCAATTTTCTCAACTGGTACATGAATTATTTGAACCAGATAATCCTCAGTGACCAGTTGCAGCGTCCCATTATTCTATATTTGAATAATGTTTACAGTTGTTAAAGATGTTTCATTTCCATGATGTAATTTGATCCTCAAAACAACTTTTTACTAGACAGAAAGGATATTAAATGACTTTTTTTTTAAGGTAGAAGGCTCATGATTAATAGGGTTGGTTACAAAGGAGATGACACATATTAGCAAAATACATATTGAATGTCTGCTGTCCTTGCCAATGGGCATAGGCAAAGAACAAAAGAGGCATGGTATTTCCATCACAGAGCTTCCAATTTTGTGTCAAGGATGATCTTTGTTCTAGATCCACCCTTTCCAGACTGCAGAAGGCTAAGGGGTACTTACCAACCCTCCATTAAACACAATCTCAATAAGCTAAATTAATATAAAAAAGCTAAAATAGTTACATTAGGATGAAAAAGCCTCTTAAATATTCTGCAAAAAAAGAAACCCATTTAATTTTATTTAGTACAGGGTTCCACAAGCATATTTAAGTGTAAACAACTCAGCCACTCCCCACTCCATTCCCACCTAGTAACTGCTAATACCTGGTGAAGGTTTCCCATAGCAGTTTAGGAAACACTGGTTTGAACTAAGGCCCTCATTAGCGGAGGATGGTTGACAAAAGGAACATTACAAGAAGATATTAGACTGGTTTGGAGCACTGCTGTGCCAAACCTGATGGCCTATTTAATGCATATGCTGTTCTTTGAAAAAAAAAATCATAAAGAATTGTTTTGAAATTCCTTTAAAACCGTGCTTCTCTCTCTTCTTCTCCCCTACTCACCATACTATTCAAAGAGGAAAATAAGCTTGACAGACTATTTCTGCCCAGGGAGTAAAATGCATTGTTTATTTTTCTGCAGAGTTCTCAGTCTTTGACAGAGAAACAGTAGATCTAATTAGACACATCTTCTGTCCATGTGCTATTCTTAAACCAGATACCCCTTTCTCCCTTAATTTTCCTTTCTTTTTAAAAGAGAAAACATGGTATTTTAGAAACAAATCCCTTGTGTCTTTGACACCACCACCATTGTTTTAAATGGAAACATTTTCCTCTCCAGAAGAGAAACATTATACATAAACAGTTACAAGAAAAACAAACAGCCAGAGGTTGCAAATATGGTAACCCTGTGCACATAGGTATCACAATAAAACAAAACAAAAGAAAACAGAAAACTTCCCTTCATACATAAATGGCTACTGTTTACAATGGTTGTAGCAATTAAGTAACTAGAAAAAACAAAATTAACAACATGTGGCCTTCCCTGTTTGTTTAGTAGCTTCTCACTTTATTATTGGTGAAAATAAAAATAATAAGGAAATATGATGAAATAAAATATTTTGGCCATGCTCCATTGTCTTCATATTACTTCTTTTTTTATGAACTATGCATGTGTTGTGTGTGTGTGTATGTGTATATTTATTAATGTGGGTAAGACAGGTGGATATATACAGATACTCAAATACAAAAACAGAATTGTAGGGAGAGAAAAGTCAGATATATAAGCTGAAATTTTAAGATATATTACTAATTATGTATTAGAGAAGAGGAAAGAACTAGACTTTAGTCTGTGATTTGCTAGTAGTCAAGTAATCAAATTGGACAACTATTTTAGCGTTCAGAATCACAGTGCATCACTTACACAATGGAATTAGTACCACTAAAGTGTAATTTTTCAAAAAGTTAAAAACATGGCTAATGAAAATATAATATCAGCTTCTAATAATTTTATTTAGTTCAATAATTTAATGAGGAACTCAGTACATGTTAAAGGTGAATTTGAAGATATATATATATATATATATGTATATATATATATATATATTCCATAATGATGAACAGAACTTGCTAATAGAAGTGGACTAATTAATATCCCACAGGGCAATAAAATGTAATGTTTGGAATTATCTTTTCTTTAGGATAAAAAGCAATTTTATCTCTACTGAACAAAATTAATTTACATTATTGAGGACAAGAATTGTCTATCAATTATCTATGGTTTTATTTCTATCCCTACAGAGTTAACTCCATTTAATTCTTTCAACTTTTTAAAAAATTACTATTAGCTCTAAAATTGGAAAATTGTAACCCATGATTACTAAGCTTTTTTGGAACTGTAATGTGCTATATGATCTTTGAAAAGGATGAGATAAAGAACATGGATGGCATGATGGAAGTTTAGAGCTGAAAGTGTAAAATATTAAAATATGCCAGAAATCTTAAATATAAAATATTAAAGGCACTTGCAATAAAACCACAAATAACCTATGAACACAATAAAATATGACTTAGATGTTATTAAAAAATGGTAAAAGTAGGCTACATGTCAGTTCGTTTATACCTGAAATTAGTGAAGAGAGGGTAAGAATCAATCTATAGGAGAGCACTGGGATATGACGTCCATACATGAAGATAACATAGGGATGTAGAGAAAAAACAACATACATTTTGAATGTGCCTTTATGAAAACCATCAAGTGAAACCATAAGAGTGAAGCAAAATAAGCTATGCCCATAAGGAAATATTTATTGAGTTAAGGAATAAGGATGTATATATTATAAAACATTTAAGAAATGAAGGCCAGGTTCATATGAATACATCTCTGGAGTACTTGGTTCAAGAAGGCAAAACTACCTGGGTCCCATTTCATCACACCTTGGTTGATGCTAAATATTTTGTGTCAGATCTGAAGTTCTAGAAAGACCTCAGATATCCAACAGAAGAGAATTCTTCCCAACCATTTTACAGAACGTATACTACAGTGACTAAATACTTAGACTCTTTCACTGTTTTAGTCTTTACCTCATGTGTAAATCCATGCAAAAATAGGATTTTTTCTTTGGCCAACTTTTAATGATTTTGTCATTGTCACTCAGTCTCTGATTTTAGAAAATGCATACAAATCTACGTGGCATTTTAAATTCATTCCTTGGGCAAAGGACTTGTTGATATGTGCTGAGTATGGAAATTTATCACTTAGGGATGTTTTTGGTTGAAATAACAGAAAATATGACTAATCAACAAAAGGGGTTTATTTGTCTCACACAAGAGGTTAATGTGTAGATTATTCATCACGTGCATCTCAATGATGCCACAAGGGATTCCGTCTTTTTCTATCATTCTGCTTTATCATATGTCATGCTTAGACTGTAACGACGTTCCTTAACCTCATGGTTATCATTGTTATATTTGATACACATGGTTAACAAAACACCACATTTCTACTCTCAAGAGAAGGGAAAAAGGGGTGAAAGAGAAAAGTTGCCTGAATCGAGAAAGGAAAAACTTATAAAGAGAAGTCCCCAGCCCAATTTCATTTTCATTGTTATAATCATTACTCCATCATTTAGTCATTCATTGCTGCAAAGAAATGTGTGCTCCTTTGAAGGGCCTCATTTCCTGCCCAAACAAATCAGTTAAAAACAAAAACAAAAATAAAATGTAAAAAAATGGAATATAAACATGCTGTAATTTACTGGGTACAGTGTTAGGCTCTTCAGCCATGTAAACCAAAATTAAGATGAAAGAGCACTATCTTTAAATACAAAAGATAATAGTCTGAATAAATTTCTGGGAAAGAGTTAGAGATTGTCATTCATTGATCAAAAATTTGATAGATTGTGGCTGTCTCCCCCCCCCCCTTTAACAAGTGATTTGTTTATTTACTTATGTTTGTTGTCAAATTTAAGTGATGGGAGTACTAGAAGAAAGGATGAGTATAAGAAATATTTATTATATCTCAGGAATTCTATAGCACTATAAATACTGTATTGCATCTTTTTAAACAAACTTATGAGATAAAGAGGGTACAACATGGCACTCAGAAGATAATATTATTCAGTCTGTTTGTTTGACTTCATGACTTATGATCTTCACATCATCCTCACATGTCAAATATGGTGTTCATTGAGCTCAAAAAAAAAAAAAAAAGAGAGAGAGAAAACATCAGCTGATTTATTTATGTTCAAGACTAACAGTTGATTGCTCTTTGCTTTGTTAGAATCTTCAGTGAGGACAGTTTTACCAAAGGTGGAGAATAGAAATGTTAAGTTAGGCATAATTAGCTAAAGTACTTATCAGTGACGCTTAATGGACTTCAGCTGTCCATATAACCTTAACTTTCTCAATAGTTCAAAACTTTGGAATGTATGATGGTTCTACCATAAGTACTCAGAGAAACAATAGTAATTAGAACGGTGTTGTCACTGATTTGTCTTTAAGCAAGTGCATTCATATATTGAACCAATATTTCTAATAGTTTGTGTCTGCCTATATCTTTGTTCTGTAATGAATGGAAAATAGATCCTGTTCAGCATTTTCTTATCTCATCACTCTTGGAAACCATAGACCTGTTATGTAGAAATACAATCCAGAGAAACTGCCAAGAAATCTCAGTGCATGTGTTTGTGTGTGTGGGCATGTGAATGATTCGGCATTGTGTATATAGTCTGCATATGCCTGTGTAGCTGTGATGTTTGTGTAGCATACCACTTGGCATGTGGAATGTGTACAGAAGAGGTTGAGTACCTTTCTTTAGAATACTAATTATTGATAAAACATGAGTACCATTTTCTGGAAGCCATATTGAAGTTTCTAGTGCCAGATTTAAAACAACAACAAAAAGCAAACAAGCAAGCAAAAAGATATCTATTTCTTCTCACTACATGATTTTCAACAAGACCTTAAAATTCCAGGAAAAGGTTGCAGGACAATTTAAGTGCAATGCTGTGAAAATGCTAACAGCATTCATGGGGTTATTAAGAGAATCAAATTAGTTAATACTTGCAAAGAAATTAGCACATAATATTTGATAAAAAATGGAGTAAAACCATTCATATTTACTATATTTCACTATAGCATTAAAAAATATTTCTTTGAAACTCTTAGATCTTCCTTTATATTAGGCTATAGGCTTGGGCTAGTACACTTGGAAGATAATTTTTACATTCAGAAGCATTAGACCTTATGATCATAATAAACCATCTGTTCCTTTTGGTAATGCTGATCATAGAATTATTTCTTTTTCTGAGACCTCTTTCCTAGACCAATAGAACTTGGTATTATAAAGAACTCTGAAAAGTCTCAGATTTTACCTAGCTTGAAAGCCAGCGAGTTAGTCTGCTACAATGTCTATCATGGGTGTTTATAGAAACATAAGACATTTGGGCCAGAAATGAAGGTAAATTTATTTATTACTCATGGCAATAATTGAGTCAAAATAACTGCATTATGGAGTTAATTTGCCAAGACCTGATTCTCACAGATTGACACAAAGGAGGCCAGATGATACCTACATACACAGTGGATTGTGTTACAAAAGTCACTGAGTTTAAGGAACCATATTCTCTTATAATGGGTGGTATGACTGCCCTGTATTCCAGAAGGAAACATTATTATAAAAACTCTCAGCAAGCTAGGAATAAAAAGGAACTTCTTTACTTGATGTATAAAAACTTATATCCAATGTGATTTTTAATAGTTAAAAACCAAATGCCTTTCCCCTAAAATTCAGGATTCTGAAAGATGTACTAGACGTTCTAGATAGGCAATAAATCAAAATAAGGAAATAAAAGCCATCCTGATTGTAAAGGAAAAAGTAAAACTGTCTTTATTGGCATAAGACTTGATTGCCTATATGGAGAAGCTGATGAAACCTGTAAGAAAGATACTGGAAATAATGTGTTTTTAGAAAGATTTTAGGATAGCAAATAGATAAAAAAAAGTTGTAATACTATATACTAGCAACAAACATTTACAAATTGAAATTTTGAAAAAAATTATTCTGTACAATAGCAAAACATAAAAGAACTATAAAATATTAAAAAAGATGCACAAGACCTATAAAATACATTGCTGAGAGAAATTAAAGATTTAAATAGTTAACAAGATGGTAGAAAAGGAGATCCACTGTTTATATCCCTCCTTCAGCAACAATCATTTGGTAGTCATCCATGAAAGAATGTGTGTTTGTGGGAAGTCTGGGATCCAGGCAGGAGACTGTGAAAACTTGGAGAAGCCTAAGACCAAGAAGGGCCATTTTGAGAAGGCAGGCCCATGCCTAGGTGGCAAAATTCTAACCCTGGCCCTAGCTACAGACTTGAAAACAGCCCAGTCTCTGTATAGAGTCAGCTACAGCCCCATGTGTCCTTGGTCTTGCTGCCAGCACCATTCTTCAAGGGACCAGGCAGAAGTTATACCCAGAAGTTATGCCTCCGGTGACAGACCTGCTGACCTTGGACCTCCTGGACCTAGTTGAAGGTCCTGATGTGATTCCAGCCCCTCCTAACAATCCATTTCATCCATTTGGCAACTTGTCAAGAGACATGCCCAGCTGTCCCTCACACAGTCCCTATCACCTTAGTCTTACTGCAGATCCTGAAACGTTCTGTAACTCAGCCCCAAGGCCTTCCCTGCCAGGGGCCAGGACACTCCTGCCCACCCAGAGACTCACTGGGAGACACACTTGTCCATATCCTGAGACAGGCCCTCTGACCCAGATCTGAATCCTGATCCTGAAATAATCCTATAGTTCAACCCCAATCCCTTTCTGCCACAGGCTGGGAATAGTCCTGTTCACACAGGGAAATGAAGGGAGACATGTCAGTCCAGCTGTGCGACCAGAGTCAGGTCTACTGCTACTGATCCGATTGCCAATCCTGAAGGAGGCCTGTGACCTTTCTAGCCCCCCAACCCTGGTCTGAGGCAAATCCTTCCTGCTAGGGACAAGAGGAAGCCACACCCAACTGCACACCTAGTAACAGGTTGTTTTCTACAGACCTCACAGGGGGCTCTTGAACTACTGCTGGTCCTACTAACCAAGGTCCTGGAGGCAGTCCCAATCACTTAGAGAAGCAGACAGAATTCATGCCTGCCCTCGACCCTGGCAAAAAGTTTGTTGACTGCAGACCTAGAACCTTCCAGAACCTGTGGTTCTTGATCCAATGTTTTCCCGATAGCACACACACACACACACACACACACACACACACACAAATCTTAATATATCTTTACCTCTGTCTCTTCTTTTTTTCTCTCTGTCTTTCCCTTCCTTCCCCCTCTCACCCTCCCTTCCTCCTTTTAGTGCACTTTTCACAAGGATTAGAATGGTGAGGATGATAATCAACCAGAGAGACAAAATCAGGATATCCACTCAATAAATATTGAGTGATTATTAGGCCTTAAGCACTGTACTAGGTACTAGTGAAACAAAGCAAAAGAAGACAGATACATTCCCTACTGTTAAAAACATACAGTCTAATGGATTAAAATTTTAAATGATACAAGTATTGTTATATTGATAATTACTGTAAGAGTCAAGAGGATAATGTGTAAGTGCTATACATGTCCATCTAATAGAAGGGTCTAACTACAATGGAGTGTTAGCAGAGGTCTCTCTGAGGAACAAATGCTTCAGTTGCATCTTAAAGAATGGTATGAGTTATCCAGGTGAAGCAGAAAGAAAGAAATCATTTCAAAATTAAGGAGAAACATAGGAGTTGAGAAAGTTAAAGAAACAGGAAGGTGGGCATATGACTAATGAGAGGGGAAACGTTGTGAGCTGTAGAATCTACAACACATAAAAAGAATGATCACAATAATGATAGCTTACGAGTAGGTAGGAAAGGATCCATTGAAACATCTGTAAGTCTAACAAAACATTATTAAAGAATGCTAAAAACAATCTTAATAAATGGGAACACAGTGAGTGTTGATGAGAAGGTTCGATATAGTAATGATATTAGAATTCAATGTGATTCTAATATAAATTCACTCTTCCTTGAAAATCAGACAGGTGATACTAAAACTGATGTGGAAAAATAAAATTGTAATTAATATTCATTAAAAATAAGTTGTCTAATATGCTTTCATATATAAAAAGAAGATAAAACTAGAATAATTAAGACTGTGTTGTCCCTTAGGAACAACAAGTAAATGTAGCAATGGAAGAGAATAGAGGTTCCAGGGAGAAGCATCCAAATATAAAAACTTGATATATGACAAAGGTGACTTTAAAAATTATTGAAAATAGAATGGACTAGTCAATAAGCAATGTTGGAGCTAATGGTTGCACATATAAAAAATAATAAAATTGGTTCTCTAAAACCATGAATTCTTGGATATATATTATATCCAAAAATTATGAAGGTAAAAGTCAACAAATTTTTAAGAGAACAGAGAGAGAGCAGGGGGAGGGACAGAGGGAGAGGAAGAGAGAATCTCAAGCAGACTCCTTGCTGAGTGCAGAGCCTGATGCAGAGCTCAGTCTTACAACTTTGAGGTCATGACCTAAGCTGAAACCAACAGACACTTAACCCACTGAGCCACACAGGCACCCCTAAAACTCAAAATTTTAAGAGAAAATATAGAATAATATAATGTAAAATAACAGTTTTAATTACAGTGAGAAATGATGGAGGTTCTTAATTTTTTAAAGATTATCACAAAATAGTTTTTAAAAAGTTTAAATGAGTAAGAAAATAAATGATTAAGAAAATAAACATGTACGTACTTATCAATAAAACACTCATGCACTTCTCTCTTTCCACCAGAGCCTCCATATAATATGGTATTTATTATTATCACGCATTTACTTTCATTCATCACATATACTTTTAGTCCTACACAAAATATTCTCTTATTTTCTATAATTTTAAACTATATGTAAGTTATTTCAAACTACAAGTTTTTCTAAAACTTGTTTTCTTTTTCTATTTAAAAATGTAATACCTTAAAAGTACTATATGAAGACATCTAATACCAGCATATAAAATATGGATATTTCATGCTCTGTAATAAATTACAATTTATCCTGTAGATTGTAGGAGCAAAAATTAAACAAAATTGTTAATTCAAACTGGTTCTATAGCATTATAAAGACAAGAAACTAATCTAAATTTTGTACTAAATTTTAGAAATTTCAGAAATATCTTAATTTCATATTAACACACATTTGTAAAGAAAATAATAAGGTAATGTAATTTGGAAAAAAAGAATATTTAAATATATATCAATATTTTTGTTTATCTCTCTTTTAAATGACATGTTTAACCCTTTGTGTAGAAATGTACTTGTCAAATATGATAAATATTGGAAACTTCATTTCATTGCTCAGTGCCTTCTTTCATACAAGCCATCTGATAAAATATATGACCTAGTTCTCACAGTCTGGGCTACTCATAGTTGTGTGGGGTCGTCAGCAAATATTTTTTGTGTGAGTCTCTTGTGTATATAAATATTTTAATTTAAAAGGAATTATAAAATTCATGGACCCATGAAAGGTATAGTGATTTATTGATGAAGATTTAGAAAAATGAAAAAAATAAAGACACGTTTTTGTTTATTGTTCAGTCAGTGAAGATTCTTCATCGTGTCCAGAAACCATCTTTTTCTATTCAGATTTGAGAACTATCTTTTTGAGTTACTAATTGTCAAATGAACTGATAATAGCTAATTTTATATCCTTCACTGCAATGAAGACTTAGCAACACTGTTTCTACTCAAAATGACATATCTTTCTGATTACTTTTGCCTCTGGATTTCACTTTTATCAGTTATTTAATGCTGGCTACCCCATTGGTCATTATGCTGTATCATTTATTGAGCCACCATGAACACTGACTTCTAATGACTCTTGCAAAGGTTGTTACTTTGTTGATGACACTCTCAAATGCAAGTCTTACCAAGAACATGCTGGAATTGTAAACTATGTACCCCTGATATCCACACATTGCCACCAGTGGAGAGCAGAAATGAAAAACCTATGGTCAGAATGAAAGCAGTTTCAAGGAAAGTCTATTCCGCTATGATACCTGGGAGAGTACATCAACACAGCATCCATTAGAAGCAAGAAAGGACAAGAATAAAAAAAAACAAACAAAAAACCTGTTCTGATTAGAATAAATATCTCAAAAACTCTTGGAGAGACATGGCCCTCTTAAATGAATCTCTTAAACTGAAGAGACATTAACTAAAGGACAACTAAAGAAAATCTGAAAGAATAATCTATGTTCACACATACTAAAAATATAATAATATAATATATAATAATATATATAATATAATAATAATATAATAATAAGTAATAATACTTAAACATCAATAATAATACTAGGTATAGGTCAACAAGCATATTCATTATTCCAGTTTAAACATTTCTAAAGTATTATAGGATTTTAGAGCTGGTGAGGAATTAAGTATCATTAGTGTAATCCTCTCTAGCATAGCAAAAGCCACTGAAGTCTGTGTGGTAATGCTAAGATTATGTTTTTAAGCCTGTTTCTCAGTCTGGCTTACACTGTGTTTTATATAACCTTATCAGAAGTGAGTTGATTTTAATACCTCAACATCTTGTATTATGTATTTTATGTCTATTTTGGTTTTCAAATAGGAATTTGGCGTAGGACTCAGGTCTAGAGTCCTGATACTATGTTTTACTTTCCCTATTTAAAATTTACTCTCAGTAAGATTTGAAAGCTGTATTTCATATATAAGTTTGAATTATACATTTTATAGACATCAAAATATCTTTTTTTAATATTGTCTGTATTTGTGGAATTAAAGTCCTTGTTTAAGGAACAAGGATTTCATGTGTGAATAAGCAGGTAAACAGGACATTGGGGGAGAAGAAACAATCTTGTCATGACTGCGGAGATCACACCATGTGTGCAACCTAGGAGTCTGCTCAGGGATTATTTCTACAGAACATTTTATAAACTAATTAATGTTTGTCACTGGGCTTTACATGGGTTTCTATCTTCTCTTCATCCCAAGATCCTATTAAAATGATAATAAAATATTAAAAATATATAAATCCACAAAAATAAAACAGAGGAGGGGTCAAGCTGACAAAACATGTCAACAGTATTTTGGAAAAGCAGAAGGAGGGTGATAGTGATGGAATGGGGCTGAGGGACCCAAAGGCCTTGTGTTTAGGCAGAGCAGGGTATACCACTAGAGGAGGCTTCGATCCTAAGGCTGATGTAGAGGTCTGGAGTAAAACAGAGAGGTGAAAAATGGGGGTGGATGGTTGTATAGATAAACTATGCCATCATTACTATCACCACTACAAACATGGAAAACAACAATAGGAAAACGTCTATGTTCTGGGAAAGATACCTGAGAATTTTTCTCAGTGGAAATGGAGCACTGCTAGAAAAACGTTTTCTGAATTTTGATATTCATATATCTTCATAATTGTCAGTTCATCTGTTGATAAGTTTTTTTCTGCTGATTTTTTTTTTTTAAAGAGAGAGAGAGAGAACAAGTACATGAGTAGGGTAAGAGAGAGAGAGAGAGAGAGAAGTAGATTCCCTGCTGAGTTCGGAGCCCTACACAGGTCTTGATCCCCACAGCCCTGAGATGATGACCTGAGCCCAAATCAAGAATTGGTCACCCATTGGGGCGCCTGGGTGGCTCAGTGGGTTAAAGCCTCTGCCTTCGGCACAGGTCATGATCCCAGGGTCCTGGGATCGAGCCCTGCATTGGGCTCTCTGCTCAGCGGAGAGCCTGCTTCCTCCTCTCTCTTTCTCTCTCTCTCTTTCTCTCTCTCTTTGTCTGCCTGTCTGCCTACTTGTGATCTCTGTCAAATAAATAAATAAAATCTTTTTTTAAAAAAGGTTCCAAATTAAAAAAAAAAAAAAAAGAATTGGTCACCCAACTGACTGAGACACCCAGGCACCCCTCTGCTGATAATTCTTAAGCAACAACTCCTATCGGTATATACAGAACTGCCAATTTATATGCATCACCTTTAATATTGATAGGTAACCAACTATCTCTGGCTACTTGAGGAAAATTTCCCATATAAATAATAGGGGGTACAATAAACAGAAAACATGAAGATAATGCAAGAAGGCCAAAATTGAATATATATATGTGTGTATTTATTCACATATGTATGTATATGAGTGTGTATACAAGCATGTGTTTTACAGTTCCCCAAGACCATTTCCAGTTTCATTGATTCACTAGGATAATTCACAGAACTCAACATATAGTTGTATTTGTGGCTATAAATTATTACAGCTAAAGGATACAACACAAAATCAGCAAAGGGGCGAAGTTGATGGGTTGAAGACCAGAGGAAGGAGGTGCAAATTTCAGAGAGTATTTTCCCAGTGGGATAATACAGGATGTACTTCTTCCACCAATGTGTTGTAACATCATGTGGGAAATGCCACCCATGTCAGTTCTGCAAATAGTGGGAGTCCTCCTAAAATCCAAGTTCCCAGATGCCAGCCAACAGCTTATCTTGTAAAAAGGACTTTCTAAGGATAGCAAATCTACAATATTAACTCTTTTCTAAGAAACATATATAAAAAGGAGAGAAGAAATTTTCATATAAATATTTGAGAGAAGTTTCCTACAACTCATTAATTTATTCAGCAAATTGGGTTTTTATAAGTTCAACACTCTTTTAGGCACTTGGAATACAAAAGTGAATAAAATAAATATCTCTGACTTTGTGTGTATTCTAGAGTGATGAAGGAAAAAATGAATAAAATAACTTACTAAGTTGTCTGAAATTGAAAAGGGAATAGAACTGTAAAAAATGTAGAGAGGAACAAAGAAAAGTTGAGTTCTGTGGGGGAAGTTTGTGGCTTTAAATTGTTAGAATTGACCTCATTGAGAAGGCAAACGTTGATCAAAGGCTTAAATGTCATCACCAATGAAGACAGAGATTAAACAGTGGATTTAGCACCATGGTGAATACTGATGACTTCAACAGGAGCAGTTTCAATTGAGTGTGGGAAACAAAACCTTTATTGAATTGGAAAGAGAATATGTTTACAGTTTTAGTTAAGATGAAGTAATCATAGTCTACCCCATTTATCCCACTGAATGTAGCTATAAAACCTGGAAACCATGCATGGTCATTCTCCCTTCTCCCTCCACCCATAGATCTTGTCAACCACCATTTTCTACCTTCCATCTTGATGACTTTCCCTACTCTGGACATTTCATGTAAACAGAATCATAAAATAGGTGGCCTTTGGTGTCTGGTTTCTCACTTAGCAAAATGTTTTTAAGGTTCAATGACTCGTATCCTGAATTCATTCGTACTCTATTCTTTCATATGGCTGAATAATATTCCAGCATATGGATGTACCACTTTTGACCATCTGTTCATCAGTCAGTGACCATTTGGGTTGTTTCCAGTTTGAGGCTATTGTGAATAATGTTGCTGTGAACATTTATGTATACATTGTTGCATGGGCATTTGTTTTCAGTTTTCCTGTATTTATACTCAGGAGTGGAATTGCTGGTTTACTTGATAACTCTCTTTAACTTTTGAGGAACTAACAAACTGTTTTCCAAAATGATTACATCATTTTGCATCCCTATCAGCAATGAATGAGGGTTCCAATTTCTATATTTGCCAACACTTATTATTGTTCATCTTTTTTATTTCAGCCATCCTAGTAGGTATGCTTCACTTATTTTTGTATGTACTTTATGCTCACCTGAAGATCACTTGGCATGGAATACATAACAAATATATTTTGACTGAGTGAGTGGGTGAATGATGGAAATAAATACTATTCATGTCTATATAGCCCGTTTTTAATTAAGATTTTTATTTGAATTCTCTCATCAAAAGATAGTTTTTTTTATTATTCTATTTCACTATTTTTGGCACTGAAATCAATCAGTCTATATTGGAAATACTTTTCTCATGAATACCAGAATGAAGCTTAGAATATTCACATTCATTCTTACAAGCATTTCCCATCATATATCATGGGTGCCACAAAAATTCCTAGCCACTCAATGTGATATTTTTAATAAGAATTATTTTAATCTCCTCTGATTTCATCAGCTTATTTTCCCCTTTTTTCATTCTGTCTCTGATTTCAGCCATCATTTTCTGTTTTCTCTCAAATCACAGGCTTTTCAACAGGACATAAAAGAAAAGCAAAAGCAGACAAAAAGTCATTTTGAAAGATAGAGCAATTTATTCTCACCTCCATTCCTTGGGTCCCTGTAAAGCATTAACTGTGAAGATCCTTTCAAAGTTAAAGAGGAGCTTGCTCCTTCTCCCCTATTGGAACAATCACAACACTGGAATGCCCCACAGAGAGATATAAAGATAGATTCTCCATTTTGTGTAGTACCTACTAAATGGAATGTATTTTGTATTCCAGTTTATTGCTAAGGAAACTTAGCTTATGAAAGTTAGCAAGAGCACCTTTATTTATGTCACAGTATTCTTAGTCAAGACCAAATCTGGGCTAACACATACAGGAGAAAGAAATAATGCATAGACTCCTCTGTTTGCTTTTTGTTTATGGTTCAACTCCAGGGCTAAAGGGTTCTTTATAGATTACAGAAACAATGAGCTTTCAATAATAACTTGAAAATAAGATGTCACTGATGACTTTCCTAATTGGTCTTCCCTGTTGATATATTAACTGATGATTTAGCAATCTACTTATTGTTTTTAATCAGTTGCCTGTATTTGATTGATGCACTTGGCTATTTGATCATACCAGATATTTTCAGCTTTTACATAGTTCTGCCACATCTATCGAAACTTGATTACTGATCTATTTGTAATATAGGTTAAAAGACTTGTAAAAACTTCATAGTTTACATAGGCCAGCGAATTTTTGCATTTGTTATGCAAAAACTATCAAATAATTGCATCATTTCTAGTATATCCCAATTCAAACCATACCGAAAACCCTTAACATATGCCTGTTTTCACAGGGCAAGGTTTTTACTTAGTTTTTTCCCCTCTTTTTAAACATCTGTGTTTGTTTATTGGCAGTATAAATATTTAAAGAGAGGGGAAGAAACCTCAAACTATAAGTGAAATCAGCTTTCTCAGACTCCTGTTGCTTGAAATAAACTTCATGGAACTTTTCAGTGTGAACATGTAAGAACACTGGGCTGAAGTTAACAAAAGAATGAATAATCTTTTGAATGTGTTGTTTATTTCAATAGTAAATGAAGAAGTGCTTCTCTTCAGAAAGAAATTATATTAAGGTTTTATTGGGTGACTAATGTTCTATAGTCCAGGCTGTTAGCTTTAAGCTCTGCCCCAGTGCTGTTAACCAGAGCCTCCAGAAACAAGCTTAATACATGTTAAAAACAAAACAAACAGACAAATAAAAAACCTAAACACAAAAAACAAACAAACAAGCAAAAACACAAAAAACTATCACAAACGTTTCTGAAAGAAGGTTTTGGTTATTTTTTTATAAATACTGATTTGTACAAAATTGTTTGGTACCAAATCATTGCTAATATTTTTTCTTCAAATTGGTATTATTCTTCTATTCTAATGATTATTATTTAACCATAATAATTGTTAATTATTAAATAATAGTTAACTTATTAACTATTATTAATAAATTATTAAATTGTTAATTTAAGTGTTAATTTAATTGTTAATTAAATTGTTAATTGTTAAATCATAGAATCGTAGAAAAATGTGGAAAGGGATTTCACTAAGTCTTGCTTTGTAGATACCCCTGTTAATCTTTTGTGACTTTGTTTTAGCAGGTAATTCTGTTCTAACTAGATGGAAGGTAAAGCTGTTAAAACTGGTGGTTCCTCTGTGAGTTACATGTATTTGTGTAGTCACACAGGTCAGCCAGAAGGTCCGAATGTGGGTCTCAGGTTTTTTGATATATGTCATATTTATCTTGCTTAGTTCAATTTAAAAAAAAAAACTTACAAATTGAAATACACAAAGATTTGGACTTTTCATGCCATATATAGCAATATTAATAAAAAGACCAAATCTTGATATGTTGATAGACATCATATGTATTTCAAATCTGTGAAGGAAAATCAACTCTAGTTAAATACAATGGAGGGAAAAAAAAAAAAAAAACGTTACCTCCAGGCAAGAGAAACCAAAATGAAACATTCTCTGATTCTGGTTTTCAGAGGGAACATTGCTTCACTCTATGGTGTCTTCAGTGTACTTAATCATTATAATGCTGCATCTGGTATTTATGTTCATAGATCTAAAAGAGTTAACTGAACTCCATTATTTCGCAGTTGAAAATGAGGCCAGTGGGGCACCTGGGTGGCTCAGTGGGTTAAAGCCTCTGCCTTCAGCTCAGGTCATGATCTCAGGGTCATGGGATCGAGCCCCTCATCGGGCTCTCTGCTTAGCGAGGAGCCTGCTTCCCTCCCTCTCTCTGCTTGCCTCTCTGTCTACTTATGATCCCTCTCTCTCTGTGTCAAATAAATAAATAAAATCTTTAAAAAAAAAAAAAAAAGAAAAGAAAATGAGGCCTGGGCTCCTGGGTGGCTCAGTTGGTTAAGCAACTGCCTTCGGCTCAGGTCGCAATCCTGGAGTCCCAGGATCGAGTCCCACATTGGGCTCCCTGCTCGGCAGAGAGTCTGCTTCTCCCGCTGACCTTTCTCCACTAATGTTCTCTCTCTCATTCTCTCTCAAATAAATAAATAAAATCTTTAAAAAAAAATAAAAAAGAAAATGAGGCCTAAAATTTTCAGTATTTGTGCAAAGACATGAAGGGAGTTAAAGGCTAAGTTCTCTATTCTGTATGTATGTTTTTATTTATATTTGTGATGCCAGTAGATATATGGAAGAAGCACAAGGTTTTTGTGATGTTATTAGATATATAAGAGAAAGTATCTCTAAATTGTTGAATCTGAGATCCTTTGACACTTATGGATGTCAGTTTCCAAGCATAAAATAATGATGAAAAAATGTTGTTAAGCCTATCAAGATAACTGTCATTGGGAAACTTGGAACTTCAACTTTAAAATCTATCCATTAACAAGTAGGTGACTTGGAATAAGTTACTTTTGCCCTCTGTGCCTTAGTTTCCACCTCTGTAAAATGAAGTATTTACAGGAGATAATCTCTAGGTTTCTCTCCAAAACTAAGTTTGTGATATATGTTCTAAATATGTGCTTGATAGGAGTGCCTGGGTGGCTCAGTGGGTTGAGCAGCTGCCTTCGGCTCCGGTCATGGTTTCGGAGTCCTGGGATCGAACCTCGCTTCAGGCTCTCTGCTCAGCGGGGAGTCTGCTTCCTCCTCTCTCTGCCTGCCTCTCTGCCTGCTTGTGATCTTCGTCTGTCAAATAAATAAAATCTTTAAAAAACAAACAAACAAATAAATAAATAAGTTCTTGATAGAATTGTGCTTTCTGGGATCTTCTGTCAAAATGCATTAGTTCTTGTGAAGTAAATATCTATCCGAGCCTAATGTCCTCTACAGTTGAATATGTGTCCTTGCACATATAATTAAAGTTGCACCTGTAATTCCCTTAAACCCCATGACCAAGATTGGCTCAAATTCACTAACTGACCAACCTTAAATCAACTGGGCATTTCCAAAGGTATTTCTAGCTCATCGATTCTGAAAAGAATTCAGAGTCCTAAATTTCCAAATTGAAAAAATCTGTCTATAAAGTACACTATGCCCATGATACATGATTCAAATTTAACTAAACATTTATTCATAGAAGCTTAGTGAGCTTTTTTGGCAGAGGTTGTAAATTAAAGGGTATAAAAAGGCATACACTCTTTTTATGGAAGGCGCTTGGGTGGATTATCACACAAACTCAGGGGGATAGAATGCATCACCTTCTAAGGAAGTTCTTTTCGGTATCAAGATTCTTTCTTTTAATAGGATACCACAGTAAAAAGAGTTATCTTTCCCAAACCAATTCACATATGTTAAAATGAGGGTTAGACCAGAAATCTGAACACTTGTGTTATAACACAAACCCTAATACTAAGTAGTAATTAAAGCACTGGTAAGGTATCCAAGGTCTCTGTGCCTTAGAGATCTCATGTAGTAAATAGACAGGAGACATTTGATATACTTACCTCAAAGATTTTGGTGAGCAGTAAACAACATCATCTATATGCTCAGGGGAAGTTTAAAGTGATGCATGATGGGATGTCAGTATCCTCAATAACCAACTTGTGAGACGTCCTTCTTTCATTTAGGCAATTAAAGTGTTCCCTCCTTCAACAACTTCCATCATTCTTCAGGGTGAAAACTGAATACAAACTACAAACTACGGCCCCGCTATTACTACAGCCACAAAAGCACAAAGAGATCTATTGGTATAGCTTGAATGTATCAGTAATTATTGCCAAACACACAGATACACAATCCTGTATACCAAAACCTTTTGTATAGTTGTTAATTGCAGAGCCAAATCCAGGCTGCCTTCTACACTATTAAGATAAATATAGCCATCTCGATAACTTTCTATTAAATGCAGTCATTTTTATTTACATACACAGTATAAGAGATTTTTTTCCCCTTTGCAATGATTTTGCCTTACTGTGTGAGATTAATTTTTCTCTACCCATAACCCTAACTACTACCAAAACTCTTTGCTAATGATTTCAGCTACAGGCTCAGGTTTGTTTAATTCTCCATTTTCCAAATCATTAAAAATAGGTCCCTTTCCTGAAGGTTTTCCAACAAAGAGAAACTCAGTTCTCTTTAATTAAATCCAGTGGCCTGAAACACCAAAGAGAAGAAATAAACTCAAGGGATTCCAACAGGAATGACTGCTTAGATCAAAGGAAATGTTCATATGGTACCAAGTTCAGAATGGGAATTAGAAAAATCACTGGAGAAAGCAAAAAGTGTAGTGTCCTGCAGCCTTCCGTGCTAAATTTTACTGTACCATTTATTAGCTACACGGCTTAGTGCAAGTCATGTTTCACCTCTCTGAGCCTAAAAGTCCTCGTCAATACTAAAAAGATGATAATATCCAACTCTTGGGCTGTTCTCAAAATGAAATACGATATGTAGAATGAGAAAGAAGATACCATTTGGTTAGTGTCTATTATATGTCTCACCTTCTGGCTTCTTAAATATGCATCTCAATCAATTCTCACAGAAGTCCTTGAAATATATGCTACTATATGTACTTTATAAATGAAGACACTAAAACATGAAGAAGTTGAAAGATAATAATTACATACATGAAGTCCCAGTTAATCATTGCAACTGAAAACCAATATTTAAAAACAAATGTGCTATACTCTACAATGCATGTTCTTTACACTAACTTATGGTTTCTTATACAGAGCTTCCAGTAAACATCACTTTTATTCATTTAGAAATCACTAGAATAAACTTGAGAAATAAATTTCAAAACCCCCCATCTCTGCCACGGATAAGTACCTCTACTACATCTAGGAGCAATAGTACCTAGATCATATATCAATCTCATAAGCCATTACTTTGGAGCAAAAGAAACGCCAACTCTGAGACTAACACATTTGATTATAAACCCAAGATCTATAGTGACTAGCTGTGTCTTTTTTGCCCAAATTATTTAAATTCTCTGAACCTCATTTTTCCTCATCTGTAAAATGGGAATTCTAAACACCTTATCACAAATTTGTTGTGAAAATTAATTAAGAGTGGTTGAATTAAGGAGGCCAACAAACTGATGTTCTTCTTCATCTCCCAATTAAAATCCCATCAAAATTTCCAACAAACAGATCATAAATAAAGAAATATTAGTGGGGTGAACAAAGAATGTCACCAGAATGTCATCTGGAAGGAATTCCAGAAAATCAGACAGTAGAGTGTCTTAGTTCTTCAGAGAAATAAGACTAAAGAATATCACTTCACCAATATCATCAGAAGACTAATGGAGGAGGGGGAGGTGCTGCAGGGCAGATCATGAATAAAGGGCAATAGAGAAAAGACAAGAAAGCCATGCTGAAGAAATAAGAGGATTATACTTTCTGCTAGGACAAAATGAATACATCTCTGAAAAAGTTACTTTAAGCTTTACTTTAAGAGTTACTTAAGCTGAATCTAAGGAAGAGTAAAATATTAAAGAAAAATATTGTTGGACAAATGAATCTATAAAACTTATGTTTAGGACTAATTTTGAGGCATAATGAAAATCATAATAATACTAGTGGTGGTTCAATATCTAGAGACAAATCACATCCTGAATGACCTAGTGATGGGAGAATAAAGTAGCTTGCTCTTGACATTTCTAGACCGTTTCAGTGCATATCCATGTCTTGCTGTTGCTTATTTTGCAGATTTTTCATGAGAATCAAGTATTTGAGTCCTAGGAGTCCTTTCAGTAATTAACTAAAGTAATTAACAAATATTTACCACAGTATGTATTCTTTTTTTCTTAAGTACCAGGTTATACATGCTATGTAGGTATAGCTTCATGCTTTGCTGAAAGCAGGTGCAAATCACGACACCATCAACAGTGCTACTTCTAAAATACCCATGGTTTCCAAACACCATTTATCTCTAGTTAGTAGGTTCTACAGATTTGGTCAACAGGCATTACCAGACTTCAGACATTCCTGAAAGAAGCATGTAGTCAGTTCTGCTTGGCTAAGATTTACTCATTCCATATACATATTATCTTTAAAATCATGTAAATCAATCAAAAATGTTTTCATGTATTATATCTAAATGAATCTCAGTAAATTTCAAGGAATATAAATCATTTAAGCTATATTATTTGATGATAGTAAGACACTATCAGAAGATAATAGATTAAAAAGAAAAATCTTCTTCTTTTCAGATTTAGAAGAAAAAATTCTAGCCCTGTCTTATCCACATACTCATCAAAATTATATGTTGAGATTTAGCTCATTTTTTTTAAAGATTTTATTTATTTGACAGAGATCACAAGTAGGCAGAGAGGCAGGCAGAGAGGGAGGGGGAGGCAGGCTCCCTGCTGAGCAGAGAGCCTGATGCAGGGCTCCATCCCAGGACCCTGGGATCATGACCTGAGCTGAAGGCAGAGAGGCTTAACCCACTGAGCCACCCAGGCACCCTGTGATTTAGCTCATGTTTTAAGGAATATATCCATTTTATTATAGAATTAGAGTAGTTATTTCAATAAGACAATGCAAAAACATTTCATGAGATTTGATTTCCATTCACAATAAAAAAAACTTAGAAAAATAAGATTAAAAGAAATTCCCCAAATCTCTTAAAGTTCATCTATAGATGTCTACAAAAGAACACCATTATTATTGGTAAAAACTTAAGCATTAAAAAGAGGAAAGTAAAAATGCTGTTCTCACTGCTAGGATTCATTCTTAATGTGAAAACCATAGTTAAGACAGATGAGTAGTTGGGTATTTACCCTAAAGATAAAAATCTAGTGATCTGAAGGGGCATGTGCAACCGAATTATTATAGCAGCAATGTCCACAATAGCCAAACTATGGAAAGAGCCTAGATGTCTATCAACA